>NW_028243952.1:0-13612 GCF_964263255.1 Lissotriton vulgaris | reverse complement strand
GGGGAAGGGGTCCCCGCGGCCATGAGTGGCCCGGGAGGGGTGCCAGGTGACACCCCTCCTATTTAATTTATAAAAAAGAATGGCCAGCCCCGGGGGATGGAGTTACCGGGGCCAAATTCGGCCCAGGGAAGGGGGTGCAGGGCCTCATATAACAAGTGTGCAAGCACACCCCCTGGCACATTGTAAATTGGGGGATTAAGTTCTCTTCAATACTGAGGCGTTGCAGAGAGGTGGTCCGAGGCCAAGCCCCTTTTTACACTACTCTGCAAAAGTGGCTACTGGTGCACTGCTGGTGGGATGATGAGGTCCTCTTGTGTCCTGAAGACCTAGGGACACCAGTGGACTTCATCCCCTCCCTGAGCCCCATTAGGCCATGAGGGCCATATATGTTTTTAATGGAGAGGGGGACCAAGTGGCCCCCCTCACTGAGCCTTTAAAACACCCTGGGGACCTCATCCCCAGGACTGTGTTTCTCTAAGGGGAAGTGGTCATGTGGCCCCCTCCCCAAACAATATCTCTTTTAAAGGGGAAGTGGACCATGTGACCCCCTTCCTTCTCAAGCCCCATTAGGCCCTCAGGACCCCATCTCCCAAGGTCCTATATATTTTCAAAAGGAGAGAGGCTAAGTGGCCTCCTTCCCGATCCTCATTAGGCCCTGGAGATACCATCCCCCCAGGGTCTTTTCTTTAAAGCGGAGGGGACCAAGTGGCTCTCCCCCGAGCCATTTAAAAGACCTGGAGACCATTTCCCACAGAACCATCTCTTTTAAAGATGAGGGTGGCAGCATGGGCCCCCTACATGGGCCTAATTGGGCCCTGGAGACCCTATCACCTAGGGTCTTATGTATTTTCAATGGGAGGGGTAAAGGACCCCTCTCCTGTAGGATTATTAAGGCCTGGGGACCCAGTTTACTAGGGCCTTTTTTTAAAGGGGAGGGGGATGTGGGGCTCCACTCCCCAAGCCGTTGTAGGCCCCAGGAAGCCCACTCCTGCAGCTGAAACATACAAAAAGGAGAGGGGATCCCCTCCCCAATCCTTTTCCGGCCCCAGTGACCACATTCCACAGGGCCTCATTATTAAAGGTGGGTGCCCTGATGTTTACCCATGTGTAAGAATGACAGGAGTAAACCCATAGACCACGTCGGGATGGGTGTGGAGTATGAACAATAACAATTCCCAACAGGTTTCAATTTGAGGCAATTAAGTAATGTATGCAGTCTGCATTACATAAACAAGAGACAAGGAGGCATGTGTGGTTTAAAAGCTTGTTATTCACCAATTATAAGGAGGGTGTTTCACATGGAAATACAGTTAGACAGCACTGTACAGAGGCAATCATGTGACAACCCAAGGGCACTTGGTGAGTGAAGGATATAAACAATTAGTGAGAAAGTGAAGACGCAAGTGCTGAGCGTGAACAGCGGGAACGGCGCAAAGTGACAAGAAAGTAATACAGTAATGGCTCCGCGGGATTACGTTGAAATCACTTAAATCATGGAATAAACATTTTTATAGGAGCACAAAACGTAAAATGCGCCCAAGAATTGCGCTGTGGTGTCATGAGTGATGTCACTGACCATGTCATGAGTGATGTAATATGTGACGTCATCAGCAGTGCATTGCAGGCGCGCAAGTTATAGTGAGTCCAACTAACTATAACGTGGGAATTTCAATGGTTTTATGTTAGTAAAATTTCCAGCCAACTATATCTGGTGTGAAACCTATGGTTTTTTCAGTGAATTTCAAAGGTTTTTTAAATGCTAATTCCTAACTATAACTGGTGTGAAACCTTTGTTTTTTTCAGTGAATTTCATAGGTTTTTTATTAGCAAATTTCTATATCTATGAAATGTAATATTTTTTATAATGAATCCTATATTGTATATTTATGTAATACTATTTTTTTATGTATATTGTTCATGGTTTTTTAATTTTTTTGCCCTGGAGCGCTCCTGGTGCGCGTCCCGGTGAGCACACCGGAAAGCGCAGTCTTGCAGCGCGCCCCAGGGCGCGTACCGGTGAGCATCCCGTTACCGCTTTTTCCGCGAACGAAAACATCATCGTGACGTATTGCGTAGCCGCGTGATACGCACGGCGTAAACGCACCCAGAAGCACTCGAGCGCATACGATCGTGCAACGTAAGCATCCGACGCGCTTACGCGACACGCCCCTGGGGGCGAGTAGCGTAAGCGCGTCGGGTCATGTGACCTAAAAATAACACTTTTTATTGGTGCAGGACAGTTTTGGTTTCCAAATGATGAAAGACCTGGTCATGTGACCTGAAATTAACACTTTTCATTGGTTCAGGACAGTTTTTTTTTCCTAATGATGAAAGCCCCCACCTTTTTTTCTCATTCTCACTTTGTACTTTGAGTGAAGGAAGAAGACCTGTTGAAAGACCTCTCTGTACTTTTTTGGACTGAAAAATGGCTTCAGTAGTAGCAGCAGCAGGAGCATCTCAGCCACCACCACCACCACCACCAAGAGGACCACCACAACACCACACTGGTGGAGATGAAGAAGAGGAAGAGGAGGAGGAGGAAGAGGAGGGGAGGAGGACAATCCTGCCAGAAGACAATACCCCATATAGGCCAAAGCCACACATTGTATGGGAGTTTTTTTCCATCCCAACTGACCTAAAAAAGGTGAATGCACCAAAGGTGACTTGCCTTATCTGTGGCACTGAACTTTCAAGGGGGAACCCTAACAAAAAATACTCATTTGGCAATAACACCATGATTCGCCACATGCAGCGCAAGCATCCCAACAACTATGCTGCGGCAGAGGTGAGAGAACTGGCCAGTAACCCTCCCCAATCTTCACCCAGCACCTCAAAAAGAAAGCAACCCACTCCATCGGGACCAGAGACAAGAGAGATGGTCCCAAACATTCAACCCCAGTTTGGGAAATACAAGATCACTTGTATTTTTTGTGGGAAAACCATCACCTATGGTGAGCAAAGCATAAAGCTCATCAACCGTGCTGGTGACAACCACAAATGCCCCAAAAATCCATAACTTTTTCCTGGTTTTTTTTGCTCCACTTGAGCCATTTTCGGTTCCTTGTTTTTTGTTTCTCCCCAGAAAAATAACAAAAAAATATAAAATAGTTCATAAAAGCCAAACAAAACGGGGCGTATGGTGGGGTTCAAGCCCTCCACACAGGTTTTTTAAATTAATAAATAAAAAATAAGCCCCGGGGTGGAGGTCCCCGGGCTGCGGGGGGGGGGCTGTGTGCCCCCCGCAATGTCAATTACATTGAGCCCTGGGTTATGGTGGTCCCCGGGGCTCGGGGGCCTTAGAGGCCCCCAAAATTACACCGTTAGGCCCCGGGGGTGGCGGTCCCCCGGGGCTGCGGGGGTCTGTGTGCCGCGCCTATATTATGTTAAAGCCCTGGGGTGGCGGTACCCAGGGCAGTGTGGGGGGGATCATCATGTCCCGGGATTTGGCCCTCCCGGGGGCTAAATAGCCTTGAAGCCCGCTCTTCGTTTTTTTTTTGATCGGCAGGATCCGCGCATTTTTTTGATTTTTTAAACAAAAAAATTGGGTGGGCCTTGGGGGTCCTTGTGGGACACCCTGAACAGGCAGAGGGGGTCAGGGTGTTTCTACCCTGCCCCCTTTTTGCGTTTTGCATGTTTTTTTATAGGTTTCTTAAGCCACTGATGACATCTCAAATGACATCACTGATGTCATCACTGATGACATCTCATTTGACATCACTGATCACATCACTGATGATATCATTCATGTGATAATACGATGCACCTCCTCACACTCTAATATAACTTTTGATACACCCAGTGTTAAATACAGACTACCATTCTTGAAACCATTGACACACCAATGCCAGTTACTACATACGCACTCACTGATTCCTAGGTCTACACACACATTCACTTATTCACCCATAGAATCACTCATACATACAGTCACTCATCAATACAACACTATCTTATGCACTCATACACCAATACAGACACTCACACACTGCCACTCATCCATGGCGTTACTCACACACCTAGTCAGTCATGCAAAGAATCAATCACACTTCCATTTCCTCAACTATACAGTTATACACACAACACTTTACTTATTCAAACATATACTAACACATACTTACTCTCCTATACAATCACTGATACAAGTACACAATGATCCATACAGCCACTCGCTCATTCACTGGCTCTCATGTGTAGTTATTTATATATGCCAACTCTCACATGCACTGTGTTTTACATATGTACTTACTTGGACATGGAGCACTGAGATATCCATTAACTCACCAACACACCCATGCACACAGTCAACCGCCCATATAGCTATTTCCATATGCACTCTTGAACTCATACACCTAGTGAATCAACTGCTCACACATCTATGCACAGAGCCACACACCTCCCAGCCACCCACACACACACTCAGTCTCCCATTTAAATGCTTGGGCAATCAATCAATAACCCATATAGCCACTCATATAGCTTCTGATCAACACATGCACAGCTTACACAACAACAGACATACTGATGCACACATTCAGACAGTTTAGTCACTAGCCCATGCATTTAGTAAGACACATTTAATAACTCACTCATACAGTCAGTCACACACCTACTAAATGCTTCATCCAGACACTTATACATCCACTCATTCTTCAATATGTAAAACCTATTTAAACTTTACAGAAACACACAGTCACTGGTTGATGTCATCAGTGATGTCATCAGTGATGTCACTGACCATGTCATGTAATATGTGGCATCATCAGCAGTGGATTGCGGGTGCACGAAATATAGTTAGTACAACTAACTATATAGGAGCAATGTCAATGGTTTTGTAGATGCTAATTCCTAACTGTATAAGGCCTGAAACCTATGGTTTTTTAAGTGAATGTGTATATATATTTTTTTTTATTATTTTTTTTTTCTTTCTGACCCTATGGGAGTTGGTGGTTGAAGCGAGCAATTTTGAGGATATATATATATATATATATATATATATATATACATATATATGATATATATATATGTGATCAAGGCTTCTTGGGAAGCAGAAACGCGTCATGGCGGTGCATGGTGTCTGAAGGAAAATAAATATATTCATGCACTCAACTTTCTGGGTCCGTGTTCGTCTTTCCGTCAAAATTTGGTGTTTTGAAGACGAAGTTCTGCAAATATATACATATATACCTGTATCAAACACATGGATGGCCTACGGGCATGTGAAACTACTTAAGTAGCAGGCCAATGGAACTGACCCACCATACAAAAATGCTTCTTGAAATGTTATCTTTTTGTTTAGAAAATAACTATTTTATGTTCAATGGCCAGTTGTTCCAACAGATTCAGGGTGTAGCCATGGGGGCCAGCTTCTCCCCAAGCTACGCTTGCCTCTTTATGGGGTGGTGGGAGGAGCTGGTCCTTAGGCGTAAATACATACATTATTGCACCTCCAATATAATATCATGGCTTAGGTTTATTGATGACCTTTTTATTGTCTGGCATGGAACTGAAGAAAGTGTTTTAAAATTTATACAGGAAATGAATGTGAATGATCTTAATTTGAATTTTACCTCTAGTATTAGTAAGGAATCGGTGACATTTTTAGATGTGCAGGTTTTTTTAGTCAACAATGTTCTTAGTACTACCCTTTTTAGGAAACCAACAGCGGGTAATACTCTTTTACATGCAACAAGTGCCCACCCACAACATCTGATAAAATCAATCACATACGGTGAGATGCTACGCATCCGCCGTATATGTAGCAATGAAGAGGATATGCAGGTTAAGCAACAAGAAAGTCTTTGTAGATTTGTGGAAAGAGGACAGAACAGTAGAAACCGCCATCAGGAAGTCACGACTGAAAGCTAGAAGTGATCTTCTCAAATATAGTCAAAAAGTGAGCCAAGTACAGAGTGCAGAGAGTAATTCAGTTCGGCTAGTACTGACGTACTCCAGACAAGAAAAAGAGCTAAGGAGCATAATAAGACGTAAGTGGCATTTTGTGCAGGATGATCCAGTCATAGGAGGACTGATGCCCACTAACCCCTCAATAACCTACCGCAAAGGTATGAGTTTGGGTTCTATCCTAACCAAGAAAAGCAAGGAATGTTTTGGTAAGGAACCCTGGCGCCCTATAAGCAAAGGGTTCTATAAATGCTTTGCGTGCAAGGCATGCCAGTATGGTGTGAATACCAAAAAATACACCACGGTCATCCCAAAAACTACGAGGGAGATCAAACAACATCTGACCTGCAAAACAGAACTTTGCATATACATCTTGGAATGTGAATGTGGGCTGAAATATGTAGGTAGCTCGAAACTACCGGTTCACAAACGAATCCTGCAGCACCTGCGTGCTATAATTAACAAAGATCAAAGTTATCCAGTTGCCAGGCACTTTGAGGTATGCCACAATAGTAAACCCCAGTGTCTAAAATATTATGCTATTGAATCTAGCAACAAAAAGAGGTGGGGATAGGGAGGCCCACATGCGTAAAACTGAAACTAACTACATTCTGGAATTTGACACCAAATGGCCCGGGGGATTGAACACCACGGAGGACCTCCATACATATTTATAAGATGTTATTAGCAAAATATGTGAGGTCCCCAACAGGAATATGTATTGAAAAACACAGTAACACAATACCCATTATACATTGTGGTAGAAATTAGGGAAACTCAACTGCTAGATTTGCACAATTTATGTACTATCAATATTTATGTCTTTTAAACTATTTTAGTTTTTTAGATATAGTACATGTGCTGTTTATTTATTTATTAGTTGGAAATGACCAATAATTAATTCTGGCTGGTTTTAGATATCAGGGTAGTTTTATCCAGGTGCCTTTTAAGTAGTTGGTTTTAATTGTGTCACTGATTTCCTTCTTTTATAACTATGTATTTATAATATGGTCGAGTGTTGTAGTTTGTCTGTGTTTTTAAATACTAGGGTGTCTTAGGTCTATGCAGTTATGAAATCAAACTGCTGAATAACACAAAGTACTGGATAAATGAATTTGAACATGTCCCTTAAAAGAACATTATACTTATGAATTGCCCTCCAAGAATATCTGATGATATGCGCTAAAATGAATTTAATTTAACCAATATGAAATGAGATATGTAATATATTTATAATTTTTCTATTAATGGTGTAAGCATGAGTCACTTTAGCTGATTTGCACTTTCGCACTAGTTCACTTTAATGAAAGCACAGTAGGGGATCCTACTATGTAAGCGAAAGGATTATGATGTAGGTTCTAGAAGTAGCCATAGCTGCTACTGAAAACTCTAGTAAGAAATAAGGTGATAGACAAAACCCAGCACTCATGAACACTAGCATGAGAACAATCTACCCCTATTGTTTAGTGACCCTTAATACACCCATAGAATTGTGTTGGGGTAAAAATATTCTCTCATTTTTCATATGGTTTAATTGTGAATAATTATGATTTTTTCATAAGATTTAGTTTTAAGAATTTTGGTTTGAGCACGTTAGGGTGAGCACAGATTATTACTAAAAAGCATTGCAAATGGTTAAACGTGGTTGGAAATTATGTTCAGGAACTTGATTAAGCATTCATGCTGTTAGTCTAAAATTCAATGTTTGATGGAACAATTCTTTTCTGACCAAGGTACAAATTATTTACAACATGAAAGTGGTTTAAAATTGTCTATATAACGTATTCATACGTTATAAACGATCCATTACATTTAATGTATTTAAAACAGAAAGTATTTTTTCTATGTCCATTTACATATGTGAGCATTTGCACTTTAAAAAGAGGCTGAGTTTATGGCATCGTCATGTGACCAAGGCCGCAGGGACGGCCAAAACGCGTCATGGCAAGCTGTTGGGGTGAATAAATTTGCAAAACTACAAAAAGTGGTCCTTGCCTTGTTTTTCGCCAAGAAACGGTGGAGTGCTGCGAGGTATTGCAGAGATATATATATATCAACACACCCTCAACAACTGTGAAGGAAGGAGCCACAGGCAGCGATTTCAGACGGGGTTCTTTTTATTGGAAGAGCAGGTAAGACATAATGCATTTTGGACACTTCCTTCTTCAGACGCCTACTGCCCAACTGAATATCCATAGATCCCAGCCTTTTAATGTTATCTGCAGCAATCCCAATTGATGGAGTAAACACCCCCTCCAACCATGTGACCATCCACCAAGTTGCCACACTGATGTACACTGCAACTCCCAGAATACTGCATACCTGGGTCGGTGGGACGAGGAGGAGCCTGAAGAAGGAAGTGTCAGAAATGCTATATATATATATATATATATATATATATATATATATATATATATATATATATATATATCCAGGAACCTCTGATGAAGTGTAAACGAAACGCGTAAGGCAGTGGTCGTGTGCCTTTACTTAATGGACTGAGGAAGACTGTCTGCATAACTTAATGAAGCTTTATTGGGGAAAAGCTAAGTCGTGTTCGAGTGCTGCTTACAGTGGACCCCCTCAGCGAGCCTTGATTTATAATCCAGCGGCCGTCCAGCAACTAAGCAGCACCACCACATGGGAGAACCACGGGGGTCATGGAGTCTCAATGCGGGCTCTGCAATGAAATACGCCTTTGGATTTGGGGGCTCAGAGAGCTTGTTATGGGCATGCATTCAAGAGGCAGCCATTGATGGACATTAAGAATGGACTACACCTCCCATAAAACCACACACACAGTCTCATTGGAGCAGCTGAATGTCAGCGGATGATTTGGTTATTTAAATTAGGGGTATGGCCCGCAAAGGCCTCTTTCGACCCAGAAGCCTCTGATGAAGTGTAAACGAAACGTGTAAGGCAGTGGTTGTGTGCCTTTACTTAATGGACTGCGGAAGACTGTCTGCATACCTTAACAAAGCTTTATTGGGGAAAAGCTAAGTCGTGTTCGAGTGCTGCTTACATTGGACCCCCCCAGCGAGCCTTGATATATAAATATATATATATATATATGCAAAAAAAAGTGTTGAGAGAGCGCTAACAGGAGCTGCTTTCCACCTAAATTTGAGAACTACCCAGAGTTCTCTCCTTCTTTTTTGCATAATTTATGCATCACTCAACGCCTGAATGGGTTTTGTTTTGACTTATACTGGGTGCTCCCTTGTGTCTGGACAAAGATATACCAATCTGAAGAGCTCTAATTAGAGCGAAACACTGTGTCAGGGGTTGCTTTTACTCATTTCAGGTTGGCTTGAGTCGGTATTTTACCATTTCAAAGCTGTGATACTGTGCCTGGAGTGGTAAATGGCTTTTGTTATTTTTCAGCTCGGCAAGGACAGCACTGTGTTAGTCCTATGCTTAAAGACTTTGCTGTAGAAATGGCAAAAGACTTTGTCCTTTTCTATCTCGGCGTGGATGGCACTGTGCTAATCCTATGCTTAAAGACTTTAATAGAAAAATAGACATTTGAGGTGAGCAGATCTGGTGAGTATCGCTGGTGTTCAGAGTGCTCTAACAGGAGCTGCTTTCCACCTAAATTTGAAAACTACCCAGAGTTCTCTCCTTCTTTTTGGCATAATTTATGCTTCACTCTATGACGGAAACGGTTTTGTTTTGACTTATACTGGGTGCTCCCTTGTGTCTGGACAAAGCTATACCTCTCCTATGAGCTCTAATTAGAGCAAAACACTTTCTTAGGGGTTGCTTTTACTCATTTCAGGTTGGCTTGAGTTGGCATTTTACCATTTCAAAGCTGTAATACTGTGCCTGGAGTGGTAAATGGCTTTTGTCATTTTACAGCTCAGCAAGGACAGCACTGTGTTAGTCCTATGCTTAAAGACATTGCTGTAGAAATGGCAAAAG
This sequence comes from Lissotriton vulgaris, assembly GCF_964263255.1. NCBI lineage: Eukaryota > Metazoa > Chordata > Amphibia > Caudata > Salamandridae > Lissotriton > Lissotriton vulgaris. The sequence goes on along the minus strand of NW_028243952.1, from coordinate 3,790 downwards.
ACTTTGTCCTTTTCTATCTCGGCGTGGATGGCACTGGTGCTAATCCTATGCTTAAAGACTTTGATAGAAAAACAGACATTTGAGGTGAGCAAATCTAGAGTGTTGCTGGTGTTGAGAGTGCTCTAATAGGAGCTGCTTTCCACCTAAATGTGAGAACTACCCAGAGTTCTCTCCTTCTTTTTTGCATAATTTGTGCATCACTCTATGCCTGAAAGGGTTTTGTTTTTATATATATTACCTACTGGCGGTCGCCAGTAGGTATATATAGTTAGGATTTTTTCCCTATGGGATTTCTGAAAATTCTATGTCTAATAACTTTGGCGTTTGTGGACGGAATCGGCTGAAATTTTCAGGAAAATGGCACATTTTGTTTCTGAGCAGCCCCTGAAAATTTGGGGGGGGGTTCGGCAAGGGGGGGCTGAGAAAAAAAGGGAGTCCCAAAACACGTTTTTCCCATGTTAATTTCCATAGGGCGGTTGGCCTCACTTTTAGCCCGAACGGCTGAATGGATTTCCACGAAACTTGGCAAAATTGTAGGGACTGTTAGCCCGATGTGCCTTTGCTAGGTCTCAATATATGTGCTTCAGTGGATTTTGAGAAATTAACGTTTAAAACAAGATATATATCTGTAACAGCGCTCCGGGCTGCGCTCCGGTTCGCGTACTTTTCGCGTATCGGAACTTTGCGAAGCGAAGCTGATTGGCTCTCCGTTGTCTGTCAACATTCTAAACAGTCCGGAGCGGCCGCCATCTTGTCTCTCGGTAGGATCGAGAGACAAGAGGAGGCCAAAACAAAGGGGGAAATGAAGGAAAGGGGGAAAGGTAGACCCCTTTTGACCCCCTAGGATTGATGAGGGGGATATTATAGAGCCACGCGGGGCCCCAAAAAAAAAAAAAAAAAATCCGATTTTTTCGCCGTAGAGACGCGTCTTGGTACGCGAACCGGGAAGCTAACCGGCAGTGTAACGGGAGTTTGAGGAGTAGCTGATTGGCTGTCAACATTGTAAACAGTCCGGAGCGGCCGCCATCTTGTCTCTCGGTAGGATCGAGAGACAAGAGGAGACCAAAACAAAGGGGGAAATGAAGGAAAGAGGGCGAGGTAGACCCCTTCTGACCCCATAGGATTGATGAGGGGGATATTATAAAGCCACGCGGGGCCCAAAAAAAAAAAAAAAAAATCCGATTTTTTTGCCGTAGAGACGCGTCTTGGTACGCGAACCGGGCAGCTAACCAGCAGTGTAATGGGAGTCTGAGGAGTAGCTGATTGGCTGTCAACATTGTAAACAGTCCGGAGCGGCCGCCATCTTGTCTCTCGGTAGGATCGAGAGACAAGAGGTGGAAAAAAAAAAGGTGTAAATGAATGAAAGGGGTAAGGCAGACCCCTCCTGAACCCCTAGGATTGATGAGGGGGCTATTAAAGTTCCCTGCGGGGCATAAGAAAAAAAAATTGCGATTTTTCGCGGTAAAGGTGCTTCCTGGTACGTTAACCGGGCAGCTAACTGGCAGCGTAACGGGAGTCCGACATATTGTGTTTTTTGAACGTTTGTGATATGTGCACGTGTGGATTTTGTCTAATTAAGGTTAAAAAAAATATATATATATCTTTAAGCGTGTTCTGGCGCGCTTACGTTTTGGGTTTGGTTTGCGCTGCAGAGACGATACGTCACGGTTATGCGATGCATCATGAGGCGTCTCACGGGCTACGTGATACGTCACTTAATAAAGAATATATTTTACAGCTATAGATATTAGCTTTTAAAAAACCAATGAAATTCACAGAAAAAACCATAGGTTATAGACCATATATAGTTAGGAATTTGCATTTACAAAACCTTGAAAATTCACTGAAAAAACCATAGGTTATAGACCATATATAGTTAGGGATTAGCATTTAAAAAACCTTATTTTATTTGCACAAAACCATTGAAATTCCATATATAGTTAGTTGCACTAACTATATATCGCGGACCCGCAATCCACTGCTAATGATGTCACATATTACATCATTCATGACATGGTCAGTGACATCACTGATGACATCACTGATGACATCTCAAATGACATCACTGATGACATCACTGGTGACATCTCAAATGACATCACTGATGACATCACTGACATCTCATTTGACATTACTGATTACATCACTGATGATATCATTTATGTGATAATACATCTTCAGACTCTAATATAACCTTAGATACACTCAGTGTAAACAGGCACTCACAGACTGTCACACATCCATGGAGTTACTCACACACCTAGTCAGTCATGCAAAGAATCAATCACATCTCCATTTCCTCAACTATACAGTTATACACACCTTACTTATTCAAACATATAGTAACACATATTTACTCTCTTATACAATCCTTGATACAAGTTCACAATGATTCATACAGCCACTCACACATTCACTGGCTCTTATGTTCAGTTATTTATATATGTCAACTCTCACATGGAGTGTGTTTTACATATGTACTTACTTTTTTTAAGTTTGATTTATTGAGAAATAAAGGGAAAAGGAAGGGAAGGGGAAGGAAAGAGAAGAATTACAATAAGCAGGTGGTAGAAGTAAACATTAAAGTAAAAACTTCATAAAAATAGGCATTACAAGCATGAAAAGCGTGAGCATATCATATAGGCGGGAATACATAAGGCAAAAATACAATATATATGAATACAATAATAACAATAATCAAATATTAGTAGGAATAAACAATGACGGAGGAAGTCATGGGGGTTTGCGGACTTCAACTGTGTCCGGAGCAGGAGAAGTAGGAACTGAAGTGGTAGGAGAGAGATATGTTACCAAAGGGAGCCAAAGTAAGTCACGTTTAATAGCCAAGGAGATGGGAGATACATAATTAGTGTCTAAACGATGATTAAAACAAATTGCATTCCACCAGGATTGATAGGTAACATTCTCAGCTTGTTTCCAATTAGAGGTAATGATATGAAAAGCTATAGCCAGGAATAGGTCAAGTAAAGGGTAATGGTTGGAAGGACGGGGAAGTTCTGATGAGAGGGAACCAAGAAAAACTAGTAGAGGTGAGAAGGAGGTCTGGAGTTGAAAAATCTTTTGAATTTGCTTCCAGACCAACTGCCAGAACTGGGAAATAGGAGGGCAGTCAAACAACATATGTTTGAGGTCAGCAGAGGGAAATGAACAAGACCAACAGGAGGAGGGAGTGTCTGTGGAGAAACGGGATAGAGCGAGAGGGGTAAATAAAATCCTATGGTAAATAAAAAATAGAGTCTGGGTAGTATTAGCAGCCCTGGAGGTCTTATGGATTTTAGTCCAAATTTTGTCCCAAAAAGGGACCGGCCATGTCTGAGAAAAGTCCAGCTCCCAAGCAAGTTCAGTACGAGATTTTGGTCTATCCTTGATAAGGCGAAAAGAATTATATAAGGTGGAAGCAGAAGGAGTCGAGTCCAATAAAAGGGAAGTGGGTCCGCAATCTGCCGGAATTTCAGTGATGTCATCAGTGATGTCATTTGAGATGTCATCAGTGATGTCACTGACCATGTCATGAATGATGTAATATGTGACATCATTAGCAGTGGATTGCGGGTCCGCGATATATAGTTAGTGCAACTAACTATATATGGAATTTCAATGGTTTTGTGCAAATAAAATAAGGTTTTTTAAATGCTAATCCCTAACTATATATGGTCTATAACCTATGGTTTTTTCAGTGAATATATATATATATATATATATATATATATATATATATATATATATATATATATATATATATATATATATATATATATATATATATATA
>NW_028243951.1:0-2000 GCF_964263255.1 Lissotriton vulgaris | reverse complement strand
CCCCCGTACGTATGACAAAGTACGGTTCATACCAGGAGCCGTACTCCGTACGAGTCGTACAAGACACCGTACAACTCTAATCTCCGTACGATTCTCCCTCGGAACCCGCTGTATGCGACATCTGTACGGTTCGCGGCTGGTTTTTATGACCCATCAAGTACGATACCTGTCGGGTACGCACCGTACGACCCTTTTTCTACGGGAGCTGAAAACCGCCGTAAAAGCAGAGTTCGTGCCGAAACAGGTACGGAACGGCCCCCCTGGGTACGGTGCGTACCCCCCATGATCGCAGGGGTATGCACCGTACCCCTGCGATCATAGGGTGTATGAGCCGTACCCCCATTGTACGATCGGTGTATGAGCCGTACCCCATGTACGATGGGGTACGGGTCGTACACCGATCATACAATGGGGTACGACTCGTACACCGATCGTACATGGGGTACGGCTCGTACACCGATCGTACACCGATCGTACACCGATCGTACATGGGGTACGGCTCGTACACGGATCGTACACCAATCGTACAATGGGGGTACGGCTCGTACACCCCATGATCGCAGGGGTACGTTGCGTACCCCTGCGATCATGGGGTGTACGGACCGTACGAGGTGTATGTGTTTGTGTGCTTTTCCGTACGACTCGCCCTCACCTGACGTGGACCGTATGAATTGCGTCCTCATACCCCGGTCCGGATCGTACTCGTCGGGTCGTACGGCATGTGTACGAGTCGTACGGTATGTGTACGAGTCGTACGGTTCACGGTTTCAGCCTTGCAATACGTACGGATCGCGACGATTCGGACGGATTCACGGAATACGGATCGTACTTCGCGACTCGGACGGACGGGTACGATTCGTACGGAGAGGGCTCTGGATACAAATCGTACGGATGTTTTTTTTCCCGAATCGGAATCGACCCCTATATGTATGTAATATACATAGACTGTTTATAGAGCAGGTAATGAATTTCACAAGTCCCAAGCATGTTCTATATTGGCGCCCGCAATAAGGTAATAATTTGCTTGGGCATTCTAGTCTTGATCCCACACTGGATTCGTTACAAACCTAACAATACATACAGGAAATAAGAAATAGAGAAGAAGACAAAGATGTGTTGTTCCTTCCCCTCTGTCAGTACAAATGTCATTCGTTCTTGCATGTTGGAGAACCTATTAAAAGGGCTACACGGCCTATTAAGGTTAGTGGTAAAAATGATCAGTTATCCAGCAATATTTTAATTTTACCACACATTGCCTGATAGTTTATTTATTTATTTATAGAGTTTTATATAGCGTGGATGTGACCCTTGAGTATCAGAGCGCTTCACAGTTACCTGATGTAGGTTTGAGATACAGCTTGTATAGCAAAGCGTTTCACAGTTACATGAGGTAGATTTGGGACACAGCTTGTATAGCAAGATTAAACATATATATATAATTTTTCTGTACATGTATGTCTATCTTCTTATTTCAAAATAACAATTTTTGGGCCTGATTCATGTGCAAGGTATAACAGTATTCTTATACAAATAGTTCTGATGTGTCTTTTTCCGTGATTTCCACATCACAACGAGTCCCGAGTAGTACACTACCGTTAGAGATTATTCTCCACATAATTGGTGACTTTATCTTTATATATATTGTTGTTCTGTGTTGGTAACACCTATACCACCATGCTGGTTATGAACAGTCTTGCCTACGGAAGGAACGTGCTCATTAGGAAGATCTTCGCTTCCCTCTTGAATGTTGCTGTGTTTGGAATGTTCCTAATGTTTGGTGGAAGTGAGTTCCAGATTCTGGGGGCTGCTCCGGAGAAAGCTTTATTATGCGTTTTCTTCTTCCGAAAGATTTGCGGTTTCAGCAACAGCTCCCTGGCACTCCTGGCTGGTCTGCTTCCCAATGATAGCTCAATTTTCTTGGCTAAGTACCTTGGTGCTTTGTAGTGGAGCGCTTTGTGGTAATACATGCCAGTTTGAGTTGAATTCTGGCTTCGTATGGT